>NC_041362.1:9661232-9676232 GCF_900634415.1 Cottoperca gobio | reverse complement strand
CCCTTCTGGACAGTAATAGTTGATATAATAACTAAAACAAATAATGACCACTGTAAAATGTCCCAGTACAAAATAGGGCTGGGGATGTATAAGATCCTAAAGAATAAATCTATTAGAAATAAAAGCCAAGCCCATGACATGCAATAAACATTCCTGTACATGCCCATATTAATGTATAACCAGGACACTTACAACTGGTTATGTATGCTGAAAACATAACGCTCACAACTTTTATGCAGAGGGTGGCATACCATCAGCTGCTATTTTATGGAATTATGCAAAGCGTAGTCTTTCGGTGTATTTTCCCAGATACATTTTTAACCCAACCCATTCAAGGATTTTGTTGAATGAGAGAAGGGCTGAGCCTTCAGAGGCAGACTGACTAATAGTGAGAGATTATCTTTCAATCAGACAACACAGGTTCAAGCGCTCGTGCTGTATCTGCACTGCTGAAGAGGCAACGAGCAAGACACCAGCTCCAGGGATACAGAGGCAGCATGTGAAGCAAGACAGTTTTTCTTTAAAAAAAAAGAAAAAGGAGTTCGGGAGAAGATCACAATATTTGTTTTAGCATGACTGGCTAATAAATGAGCAGGTGCATCGAGACTACTTAAAACGGCATCAATCCAAAAAGAAGGAAAAAAGGAAACCAACGCCTGATACCCCTGCAGATGTACGGTCAACATTGTATCACCTGTATCTAAGATGATGGGTAAACGCTACTACTATGTTTTTTTCTTTAAAACTTAACTTTTAACCCTTTAAGACTGAAAAGTTAGGAGTATACTCTCCCTCTTGACTAATTCTCATGTGATGAAGAGGCAGTGAGTTTGCACTTTTTATATTAATTGCAATTTGTGGCAGTTCTCAATCTGCTGTCGATGTAATCATATAATCCTGCAGGGACTTGTTGTACTGCAACGCTAGTTTTCCTGTGATATTTGCACAGCACAGCTGAAGTAGCGGATGGCTTTACTTTAAGGTAGCGCTTTTCCTAAAAGGTGGATGCATCCCGACTTTTTTTTTGTAAGTGTACATGTTTAATACATATAAATGTTGTTGCAAAAGCACATCCTCCTTGTCAGTGTGTAACATTTGTAAAACTATGTATTGTCCTTACCTGGGCCATCTGATACTGAGAGAGGTGAATTAAGCTTGGGTCGCTTTGCAGTGGGGGGTCCGACATCCAGCAGATTGTCAGCCATCCTGGTCGGCAAATTTTATGAATGGCTTATGATGCAGGAAAAATAATAACAGGATCAGTCCAACTTGTCAGTTTCGGGCTCGTAAAAATTGGTAACTTTTCCTAACGTTGCGCGTAAAGGAGAAATTTAACTGGGTTTTTTTTCTTGACTGGCAGACTGGCGAATAGCTGCCTGGAGAAAAAAGGTTTCAAAAGAAAGGCAACAGCGCCACGCTTCGCCGCCGAAGATCACCCCATGATAATCCAACACCCAACACCCACATAATTATCCTCAATAATAACGTCCAAAAATTATTTCAGTTCGAGAAAAATAAATAAAAATCAATCATAAAATATTACACAAGGCGTAAGCAAATCCCTTTCTCCGCAGATCGCCGGTTTCACGTCTGTACAGAATCATCTTTTTCGCAGTCGAAACGAGCAGCCATAAAATCAATTTTAGGCTTAAATAAAAAGAGCAAAATTCAAAAAATATTTTCTATGAGGTGGATTATTTTTGTCGTCGCTGTCTCCCGGTAAATACAGCGTCTCGGGACGTAGAAACGGCGAGAAACGGCGCTCTCCAAAAGGGAAATCAAATATACAGTGGGCTTTCGAGACGATAAAAACCCATGTAATCCTCACATGTTTGCATTAATTCTCATCGGAAGGACAAACACTTCGATTTTCTGCACGAAAAAACCCGTTTGAGCCCGGACTGAGTAGCTCCGATCGGTTTTTAAAATTAATGCTTCCCCCGAAATCCCGATTCTGAGCCGCGTCAAGATGGCGGCTGTTGATTCCTCCGATACAAAAAAAAAAAGTTTTTTTTTCTTCCCAGCTAGACATTGGGGGGGAGGAGGGAGCGGTGTCGCGCTATGACGCCCTGACGTAAACCTGTGTCCCACCGTGCGTCATGTGGACGTACGTTAAATTGCCTCTAGGGGTGGAATAACCCCAAAAAATTAAATGTACTATGTTATTACCGGCTTTAAACTTCAATACATACTACAATCACATAGCAGTCAATAACACAAATAGAAAATACATACTTAAGATATTAGCAGTATTCCTAATAGTTCCTACATATTTATTTTATTCATTACACATTGTACAAATATACACCATTAAAATGCTGCTTACAAGTTAATGCATCAATAACAATAAAGCTAAAATATATAATAATGTAAGATTCTACCAAGTGGCTATTCCGCATTATGGGCACTTTTACCTTTCACACTTTACATTTTGCTAATGATACTATTGTACTTTTGTTCAATTATGATTTTGAATGCAGGACTTTTTATACTGCGCTTTTACTTAAGTAAATAATTTGAATACCTCTCCCTGAACTTCATATTATAGTGTCCCATCAAAACATACATACTCAAATCATTCCTGAGCTGTCAAATTATAGTAAATGTGCTCAAACAAAGGCGCTAAGTAATTCTCGATACCCTGTTTGGCTACCAGTAAATACCAGTGGTAGAAAATGTAACTAGAGTAAAAGTAACAATAAGTAAAATACGAAGTTAATGTTCTGAATTTAAAATCTTACTTAAGTGATAGTACATAACTTATATGAGCAAAACGTAGGCAGATATAAATTATTGAACGTAAAAGTAATTATTATGCAGCATAACTGTTCCTGCTATTTTGCATGTATTATTGCATTATCACTACTGATTTAAAAACACATAAACATCATTTAATCTTGCAGCTGGTTTGAAGTGGGACTAATTTAAACTCCTTTATATGATGTTGGGTAATTTGATCGATAACAATGTTTCATATTTTATGAACGCGTCTAATGTTTTGTTTGTACAATCTTAATCTACAAAAGCAACACTGTACGGCAATGGAGTAGTATAGTGTAAAATACATACAGTGTAAAACAGCATAAAACAGAAATAATCAAGTAAAGTACAAGTACAGAACCTAATGTCGTATACAAGCTATAAACTCAACCGGACAACATTTCCCAGCAACTTATTTTATTCAATTTTAACCTTCACTTGCATACCTATTAGCGTGCTATATACAAAAACATTTCTATAGTAAGCAAAAATGCATTAAAAGTTGGCTGTAGCAGCCTACTGAAATACTTCCTACCTGCAGACTTCTAGTAGTGTCTCGCTCATTTTATTTGGCCAGTTAAAATGTTAAGAAAAGGAAAAAAGGACGTCTGTATGATTGAAGCCTTTTTGTCCTAGCATGTCATACTTTTTGAAATGATGAGATTAGAGCATCTCTTCTAAAAACACACAACCACACAGTTTTTACACACATGCAGGCAAACAGAACACACAAGTATTATTCCAACATTGGTAAAATTACCCAGTTCTTTAAGATTATTTAATACTCTTGTACATGCGCTTATATAAATAATAGAAAATGCTCAGATACTATACAATATAAAGGCATACTGTACATAAAAAGTGAGCACCTTGTGCAAATGTGTGTTAGCGGTGAATATATAAATGACCGTTCTTGAACGTGCACGACAAAACCTGCAAATTAAGAAGATAAGATATACAAAGAACCTCCTCAAGTGATGGCAACAACCCTCTTTGGCATCAAAGTTCTTACGGTGTGACATTCTGCTGGGTCAGAATGTCACTCACTTCTCCATAAATCAAACCAACATTTAAGATCATGTTTGTAGCAATGATCAAGTGGCATTCAAAACTATGAGTTGACACCCCTGTCTTATTGTTCTTGTACTAATCCAAAATCTTTTAATCAAAATGACCAAGGAGTAACAAAAAGAAAAGGAAGCGTATAAACTTCACCTGACACTCAAGTATCATGTCCTCTATTAAGCACTTCACCATGAAAAATAACAATTATTCTAAGCGTCCCTTTATTGTAGTATAACAAAAACACATTTTGGTAAAAGGGTTGTGTGCTCATAAGCGTGAAGTAGGTGCATTTCCCTTTCAAACTCCTTATTATTGCATCAACCAAACTCAATCCAAGCAGTAGATACAGAACACGATGGAAGGAAACAAAAAGGAATTAAAAAAAAATGCAATAAGTACAATTAATGTTGAATGTTTACATTTAATATTGTATGTATTAAGAAAAGGCACTGCTAAACGTTTTATAACCATAGAAAACCTCATCAAAATTAAAGGGGATTTAAGCGCAAAAGTTGACATTCTCCTGCTTATGTACACCATAAGCTTTAGAGAAGTATTCAGTGTCTTAAGAAACTTAAGCAACTAAGAGCAGACAGTGAAAAAAGATAAGAAAAATCAAGTACAAAGTTAAAAAGGCACAAACAAAAAACTAATTATTCATTTATTAGGCATTTGTTGAAATAACTTGTTTGATGATAAAAGAAGGCAAAAGTGTTCCTTGTTTTTCTGCAAATGTTGTACTTAAAAGTACTGATTGGTTAAGGTGTTGTTGCGGATATTGAAACATCAGAAATAAGACAGTGAAGCGGATTTCATGGTAAAACCTTTTGCCTCTGAGCACACAATCCCTTTTGCTTAAAAAACAAGAGAAAAACATGTAACAGCAACAGAGATGTACAGTTTAATCAGTTAGATGTCCTTAGTCATCTGACATAATCGCATGAAATCAATGGAGGTCGAAAAGAAAAAGTAAAAACACCAATTATACAAAATACATCTGTTGCACTGCCTTAGCATTTAAAGTGCTGCTATTACATTAAGTTTCATGCCATTGAATGTATGAAGCAGCTAATGCATCCAGCGGTTTCCAGCTAGTAATATCTTTCAAAAATCATAGAAATTAAAGACTGGAGCTTCACATGTTAAGTTCAAGTTTTGTGTAACAATAAATACAAGAAAACACATTTAGTTTTGATTTTGTGACATTCCACTTTGATTATCCGTGTCTCAAAACACCTATCAACTACCACACAGTGTAATCCATAGCAACACCTAGAGAGTTGTCTTCTCTAATTGATCTACAGTCACGACCCTCTACAGGTACAGCAGTGCCTCGTAGGATCCATTGAAATACTCATCAACACTTAACACAGCTTGGATACCCAGAAGAGCCTGGTTCATGGGGGAGGGCACAGACACGAGTAACAGTTTACCTCATCTACAATGCTGCTGTTTTTGCAAGCATGCTGATTAAGTGTAGTGTAGCTGAGACCAATCGTGCCTCAGTATTGCAGCGATACACAGATCTTAACCGAGGCAAGAGAAAAAGCTGCCACATCAGCAACAAATACTTTTCTTTTTTTTGACTATGTTTCACCAAGTTAGTTGATTAACTCAGAGGCACCTCTTCTCATTAAACCCTGCATGATCTTGTTACTACACAGACACATACAAACACACACACACACGCACACATTGTATGCATGCAAAGACACTCATACGACACGCAGCTCAGCCTCGTCTGCCTTTAGCCTGTACTGATTAGTTTCTGTTGTGCTTTTCATGAAGAGTTTTCTGGTTCTCATGAAGAACATGGGAACATGCTCTGTTGCATGCTAGTGTAGATTTTATTCAAACTTCTCTAGGAGTAAGGTCTTATTCCCCACATTGTGATTCTCTTCATGTTGTAGCACTTTCGATATG
The DNA here is from genome assembly GCF_900634415.1 of Cottoperca gobio. Classification (NCBI taxonomy): domain Eukaryota; kingdom Metazoa; phylum Chordata; class Actinopteri; order Perciformes; family Bovichtidae; genus Cottoperca; species Cottoperca gobio. The sequence goes on along the minus strand of NC_041362.1, from coordinate 9,670,484 downwards.
TATCGTGAGCTCTTCTTTGATAAAAGGCAAAATAGCAAAGCATAGTTTACAAGGTTTTAACAAAAGCTAAGCAGTTGTTCCAAAAGGTTTGCTTATTTACAGTTTTCCCTTTATTTTATTCTTCCCATACTCAAAAAAGGCTTAGTCTAAACATTATACTACTCTAAAGGCACTTAAACGACATTTGAAAGAAATCATTAAGATTAAAGGTGCACAGATAATCAAGTTAATGGGAGACTATGCGATCTGTAGCAGGCAAGAGAAGGTTCAGAGTCAGCCATTACATCTTCCCATTTCCTCTGTGTGTCCCTGCCTGACACTCACTTTGAGGTCCATCCAGCACACTCCACTGATCATATCAGCCAATAAGATTTACACTACAAGAGGCAGGTACAAGAGCTTAAAGGGTAGAGGATTTACAATAAAGTGCCATTATAGCAAATTCTTAAAGTCTGGTTAACTCTCCAACATTACTGTCATGAGCATCATCACATTTGTCCTTCTTGATGTCTTTCTGGGACGTTTGGGGTGTATTTTGCTGGGACGAGATGAGGAGCTGTTTGTTACTCGCAGAAGAAGGAGGTCCTTCTCGGTGAGACGTAGATAGCCTGGCATGAGAGGTTTCTGTAGAGGGACGCCTTTCACGGCTGTCCGCCTCTTTGCCATAGCTAAGCCCTGTGGTAGTAGAGGATCCAGCGCTGGTACTGGGTACCATAGTATGTGTACTGCTTGCAGTTATACTGGTTGTGGGCACCATGCTGGCGATTTCATCAGTGGGTGAGCGTCCGATGCTACCATCCACCTGTGCCCGGATCTCCGGTGAGACTGAGAGTTGGTACTGAGGCACAGGGCCACTGTCACTGCTCTTCGGGTAAAGGAAGGTCTTCATCTGACCTTTGCCTTTGACGTTAACTGTGCCACGATAATCAAACTCATAATCCATAGCACTGAGAACACAATAGCTCTCCTCGCTGACCTGGACACGACACTCCACACCTGTTGTATCCATGCGACTGGCAATGTTGACCGTGTCTCCCCAGATATCGTAGAGGAGCTTAGTGGTGCCAATCACCCCCGCTGTTAGAGGCCCGTGATTGAATCCAATGCGAAGCTTGAAGCCAAAGCCCAGCATGTTTTTGTTGAAGTCGTCCACCACACGCATCATTTCAAGGGCAAATTCGAAAAGAGCGCGGAGGTGGGCATGAGGATGTGCCGCATCTGCACATTGCTGCGCATTGAGTCCTGCTGCTGCCATGTACGTGGCTCCGATGGTCTTGATCTTTTCCATATTGGAGAAGGTAGGCTTCCGCAACAGCTCATCAAAGTCTCCAATTAGCTCGTTGAGGACACGGTAGCACTCCTTGCCTCCCTCGTAGCTCTCCTCATAAAACTCACTGAAGTTAACTATACTGGCAAATATGACACCCACATTGTCGTGGTTTTTGGAGTAACTCTGGGTAACCTTCAGCTGCTCGGCCACATGGATGGGGATTATATTGCGAAGCAGCCAGTCGGCCTGGTCCCTCATGTTCTGGATCTTGATGCGGTGTTGATCAGCCTCCACGTTGCCATGATAATGTAGGCGGTGACTGACCTCAAATTCGCGGTTGAGGAACAAAATCAGGAGAAGGACCAGGAAGAAGGCCACGCAGGCCTCAGGGCCCAGCAGGTCCTGTGGGTTTGGGTCTGCTGGGATTTCAGACATGACGATGGAGCTGTTGCTGTTGCTGTTATTGCTCTGGACATCCGACCTGGTGGTGGAGAGAGAGAGAGAGAGAAAAAAAGAAGAAAGAGAGAAAAAAAGAAGAAAGAGAGAAAAAAAGAAGAAAGAGAGAGAGAGAGAGAGAGAGAGAGAGAGAGAGAGAGAGAGAGAGAGAGAGAGAGAGAGAGAGAGAGAAATGCAAGAAAATAGTAAAACAGAAGATTAGAATAAGCATTTTGCTCAGAAATACATTTGCAGCTTTTATAGCTGTAAGTAATCACTACTAAATTGGGTTTTGGCATAAATTGCTTGGACATATTTCAACTTTCCATCATGCAGGCAACACACAAGAGTGATCAACTGTCTACCAAAAATAAGTAAAATAACTGTATGATGAGCAGGTACAAACTAGTACACTAACAATGCTAACAATAATCATTGTACTTACCAGAAAAACAGACTCTTAGCAACACTGGAAGAGATAAAACACAAACAGCACTAATTAATGCATCAAGTGCATGTAGAACCAGCACTATCCAACATCTTCTTCTCTTGAAATGCCAATGAGTAACCCAGTGTCATCACATTATCTCTACACTATTACTGAAAACTCAATTCAATTCTATCACATTTGTCAAATCTGTTATTTTATTTCATTGTCTCTTCAGTGTGTCATACCTGCAGGGGGAGATGAAGAGCAAGGCAAGCAGTGCTAGTCCCACCAAAGTCGCTAGAACTGAGCGCATCCAGTAGCTGAGTTGGCAGAAGTTACAGTACTGAATGATAGCTATGATGACAGCACAGCAGATGAACATGGTGAACTGGGGAAAATATGGGGCACAGAGTCATTAGTCAAAGGAGTGCATAAGATTATCATACAAATGAATGTGACTGTCAGCAATATTAACATACTGTCCAGCTAAAAGACATATTCTGAATATAAATAAGTCAGATGCATGGCAGCCCTACAGGTGAGGTGCTTTACTAGTCAGAAGCAAAACTCAACTCAAATCTGCTATGAAGACAGCAATCAAATAACAATGCTAGTTTTCAACACATAAACATAGAGAAAATATGAAACTTCAAATCCACCTGAATGGAGAGATGCATGTCACAGGTAACGTGGGAAAAGACGGCCACAGTGGGCAGAGACACCAGGACGGCTCCTATAAAGTGACGCGCTAACCAGCCTGAAACCGCTCCCATCAGCACTCGAGTGCAGTTCAGCACACTGTCCAGGTAGAAAGCCATACTGGGGAAGAAAAACAATACACTGCGATTGACATTGAGATTATTACGATGTATTTGAGATAATGTTATTGAAGTGTTTATGTGATACATGAGTGTCCCGTCCTGATCCCAACCTGAATAATAAACTGATTCCAGACATGATTGTCACAAAGCTTCTCAGTACTTGAACACAAAGCAGGGGTCAGTAAACAAGACCTATTCATTTTACGGATGAATGCGGATTTTGGCTGACAAATATATTTGTATGTGGGTATCTGAAAATAATACAAATACAAATTTCAGAGGATTTCCTCCTTGATTACACGTTCAGATTTTGTAATGCTTTTCCCAAAAACCATGACCTCACACTCACATAGCCCCTGCTTGCGCTTAGATTTGTTCTGCTTCTGCACTTAGATATATTGTTGCTTGCACAGATTTCCTGCGCTCATTTTATTCCAAAAGCCTGGGACCTACATATAATAAAGCCTTGGATGTGGAAGGGGATAAATAAACCTGGTTGAAGAATAACCGCCCGTCTGGGACGCTCCAAATGTAAAGCAAACGCGCCCGCAACAAGGTAGGGATCATTTCATTGGTCAGCGCTACACCTGGCATTCTATTGGTCGGGGTTGTTGTCATAATAATAATAATAATAATAAATTGTATTTGTAAAGCGTCTTTCAAAGCTACAAGTAATCTCAAGGCGCTAAAAATATCAAATGTATGTCGAGACTTCCCTAGTCCTAAAACAAGTTCCTTTCATATTAAAACTATTTTTCAATTGCAGTTGCCTGATGACTTCAAGTGTGTAAAGATAATCCTATTAGCCTGCATACAAACAACACCCATTCAGTTCCTCTGTCCTTTGTATAAGGAGTCTAAATACAGACCGTTTCTGTTAAAATACTAACTAATTAAAACTGCAGGGCCGTATGTAACAATACATTCTATACATGTGGGATGGAGGCTTCTGACATTGTATCGCAGGCTTGATCTAGCTCATGGGCCCGCAGTTTAAAATCCATACTCTCTATTCAGTATCTCACCGTATCGCAAACAGCAGAGCCAGAGCCTCCAACAGGGTGACTACAGCTGTGAGAATGAGTGCTGGTGTGGACAAACTCTGCTGGGTGACAAGTGGTCGAAGGAAACAGGCCAGTGAGAGAGCCAGAAACACTAAACAGCACAGCAGCATGTCCAGGAAAGAACTGAATGTTGGACTGGCAAAAGTCTGAACCGCTGCTCGGGTTTCCACCTGGGGGCGGGGGGTGGGGGGGTGGGGGTGACAGACAAAGGCATAGCAGAAATTAAAACTCTATAACATTTCTAAGAATATTAATGAACATTAGGTATATAAGGTATTACATTAGGTATTCATAACAAATAGTCTAGTGAAATCTAACTAAGGAGCAGCTGCACAAATGTGTGATTAATCATTCAGCGTAACTTGGAAATTAATTATCCAATGACTTAAGTAAGTTTCTACTGAAATCTATACCAAGAGTCCATATAGCAATGTCAGTGACTAGCAACAGTTGCAGCCATGAGAGTGAAGATGCACTTCTGAGGTTACACCAGCAGAGGACATCACAAACTAATACAAAACTACTTTTAAGGTCCTGCAGTGAATTCTCTTTGCCGCAGTCTTGACTTGTCTGGCCATAACGCAGTGCTAACAGGCTTCCCAGACAAGACACAGACTCTCAGAGGAACACAAGCACAGGTAGACGCTCACAGGTGGAGACAGCAGGTGACTGGAATCACGAAAAGTCACACTTAAAGACAACTATGTTAAGCTGACATTTATGGATAATGTCAAAAATAAACAGACATGTACACTCAATAAACACACACACACACCTCCTCCTGGTAGCTTATCCGGTAAGCAGACTCCAGGCTCCTCTCCAGGAAGGTGAGGCTCAGCTTGTTTATAGGAGGTCTGTAGAAATAGTCCTTCATAAGGCTGTCACAGGGGAAAGTCATTAGAAGTTATGTTCAGTTGGGATTTTATGTTACAATCAACTATCTTAACATTGACTGGAACATCGACTTCCTGATCAACTGTACATTATTAGAGATTTGTTTAAAGCTGTGCTAATAAATTCATCATTAGGCTTATTCTAACCTGTCCTCTTTAATAACATCCACAAAGTGAGCATCGCTCCTCTCCCTGAAGTTCTTTGAACGTAAAGGGATGAGTGCTGAGTGGTCCATGCCCAAAGCTCCACCACTCCACGTCTTCTTCTCCTTCTCCTGCAGCATCTCGCACAGCGACGTCTGGCTGTTGTTCAAGGCCTCCAGCTGAGGACAGAGCAGGCTGTTCAGGGCCTTGGGACTGCGCCCTGCAGAGACCGCTGGGGAACACTTCAGATTTGAAATGTCCTAAGGTGAAAAGGGGGGGGGGGGGGGGGGGGGTGGATAATGGATCTTTGCTTCGAAACAGGGCAGCAATGATATGTAGTAGTCTAAATATGAAATATAAATATAAAAAGTGTGCTATATTCACACCAATTTAATTTGTCTGTGGCACACTTTATCTGGGACTCATGGAGTTCTATTTCTTTGAACTAATTTTGATTAATCTATGTTGAACTTTTTGCTGCTGGGCTGGAGTAAATCTAACCAGAGTTGGTTCACGACGGCCCATTATTTTATGGAAAAATAACAACATATAATAAAATATACTGGACACATACAGAGAAGTCAAACATGTATCAGGTTAGATAAACAGTATTAGTAGTATCAGCTGTTCAGGTAAAAGCATCAGGCTAACCTTGCTGCTGTTGGTCTTGTGGTCGTCACGGCAGCCATTGTGCACCGCAACTTCTTCCAGAACCTGATCCTCCACTGGTATCAGAACCACACTGCAAGATATGCAAGGAGACTGCAGGAAGGTAGAGGTCGGCAGTTTGGAGGGATATGCAGCATATGGGGGGGGGGGGGCAGGAAAGAAGAAAGAAAATGAATACATTAAGAGATAAAGGAAAGCATGTGAGCAGAGTAAAAAGGGAAAGGATGGCAGAGATCGAGATTGAGAGTCTTGGGGAGGACAATAAAATCACAAAAGAGAGATGACAAAAAACATGCATCAGCGCTGATCACAACAGCAAAAGGACAAAACACTAACTATTCTGTCTTGCATCCTACACATTTAATTGGCTTAATATTATTTATTTCAGTGACGACAATGCTGTCCAGTCAGTGAAAAACGGAAAAGGAGATGCTGGGTAAACCAGAGGCGTAGAAGACATCCACACAGACTCAAGGTTTTTATTTTCATCCCACTCATCCTCTTCAACCTGAATGGAAAGTGTGTGTGTGTGTGTGTGTGTGTGTGTGTGTGTGTGTGTGTGTGTGTGTGTGTGTGTGTGTGTGTTAGTGTGTGTGTGTAAGTAAGTAAGTAAGTAAGTAAGAGAAAGACATTTGTGTGATAGTTTTGCTGTGCTATGAATGACCATGACACTGACACGTGCAACATGCGCACACTGTGTTCCTGCACGCAAACACTTCTTACCACACCTGCCCTTTGAATCCTTTCACACGTACGTCATTAAGCCTATTCTTTAGATTTTTCAGAGTGTGATCCTTCAGCGTGAGCCATAGCTGTATTTGAGCAAGAGCTACTGTAGAAGATGAAAACCTTTAACTGGAGGAGTCATCCGTTGAAGCAGAAGGAATTGAGAAGGGCATCCCATCTCCCTGCATTACCATACCACTGCTTCTCCTGCCTGCCATCATCCTCTGCCTACTCTTCCCCTCCATCCTGGCCTGGCAAAAATCTGAACGATCTGTGCAGTGATCATGGGGTGGACGTGTACAGAAATAGGAGGATAATTGGGGTGAATTTAAGGCACAGTGGTGCAGGGTTTTGAGGGTAATTATTAGGGAATAATGTTTTGCACTGTTTTGGTGAGTGCATGACGTAGTGGAAATTTCCCTTGAAGGCAGAGCTGAGGAGGACACAAGGGATGGATATGTTCTGAGTTGGTGAGCAGAACATCATGATGGGTCAGTTATTACGTAGACTGCCTGCTGGGCAGAACAGTGCTTTTCATTGCCAAATGAATAAGATCTCACTGCTTTGTTCTCAGATTCTTATTAGTGAGGATTAAATGAGGCGCTACACAAACGTGTGGGGAAACCATGTAACAATGAACAATTCAATTGCATGGTAATAGCAGGGTGTTCTTTTTCATTTATTTACTTAAATCTAAATACAAAAGGAAGCTACTTGCATGCAAAATATGAAAATATTTCTTAAAGCTTCTCGTACACCCACATAAACAAAAGTACACAGAGAGCAAAAAGATGAAAATCAAAGAGGCTGGCGCAGAACATGCAGCTCAGTTTTCTTCCTCCGGCTATATTGATGTGCAATGGAAAATGATCCCAGAAATATACTTACTTCCTCAACAACATTGCTGATGTTTCATTTCATTTTCTCAGAGATAGTGTACGCTCACCTTAGCAGTGTCTGGAGGCAGGGTGCAGGCTGAAGGAGCTACATCAGGTGTGTGCACCCTGGAAGTGGGGCACAGAGGATCGGAATGCTCATGCCCCGTCGACCCCAACTGAGAGCAGCTGCAGAGAGAGAGAGGCTCCACCTTCCTGCCAGAGATCAGGTAGGTCTTCAGGCCTGGAGAGAGAGAGAGAAGGATGTCACTGGCAGATCAGCTCTGTTCTTCCTCTCAGATCAAACTGAAACAGGCCTGAGTTGGGTTTAGTCATCCCTGTGTGCTGGTTACAGAGTTGTTTTAGGATTCAGCAGAGATTCAGTACCCGGCAGGATGAATTCCCTCACTGAATCACATTAGCAGATTCTCGCATGAATAAAAAGATGGAGAAGCAGAAAATATACATCTCTCAGTTGAAAAAGCCAAGGTCACACACATAAGTCATTCTTGCTTCCATAAACATATACATAACAATATGTGATGCATTTGCGCAAGGCTTCGTATGTTTTTTTTTTCTGTTTCTAGAAACGGACAGATAAGCCACAGAGAAAGAGGAGTGCTAAAGAGACAAACACAACAACATGAACAGATTCATTTTGTCCACTGTCGTTTCTTTTTCTGCACCCTCCTCGTCATAACTATTTCTCTGCACCATAGCCTGAGGAAGACTTTCTGTATAGAACCCTTCGACATATAATTCTTAATCTTTTTTCTCTGTAATGAGATAATTACTCTTTCATATATGCATCCCACAGGTGCATGTGCACATGCCTCTCTGTGCAGAGTTCATGCACGTTGTAAGGCCCATATGACCATGAGACAGTAACAGTTTCAGACACAACAGGCCAGGGCCAAATATTTGAACACCTGCGTCCTCCCACTTCTATCAACATGTTATCATTTCAAATCAGTCCTACAAGGTGTGTATGTGTGTGTTTGTGAAACCTTTAGCCAAATATTTTTCCCAAAATTGACCATCCATCGTCTACCGCTTATCCGGGATCGGGTCGCGGGGGCAGCAGCTCCAGTAAGGAACCCCAATCTTCCCTTCTCCGGGCCACATCCTCCAGCTCCGACTGGGGGATCCTGAGGCGTTCCCAGGCCAGAGAGGAGATATAATCTCTCCACCGAGTCCTGGGTCTTCCCCGGGGTCTCCTCCCAGCTGGATGTGCCTGGAACACCTCCCTAGGGAGGCGCCCAGGTGGCATCCTTACTAGATGCCCGAACCACCTCAACTGGCTCCTTTCAACGTAAAGGAGCAGCGGCTCTACTCCGAGTCTCTCACGGATGGCTGAGCTTCTCACCCTATCTCTAAGGGAGACGCCAGCCACCCGTCTGAGAAAACCCATTTCGGCCGCTTGTACCCGTGATCTCGTTCTTTCGGTCATGACCCAGCCTTCATGGGTCATAGGTGAGGGTAGGAACGAAGATCGACCGGTAGATTGAGAGCTTTGCCTTCTGGCTCAGCTCTCTTTTCGTCACAACGGTGCGGTAAAGTGACTGTAATACCGCCCCCCGCTGCTCCGATTCTCCGGCCAATCTCTCGCTCCATTGTCCCCTCACTCGCAAACAAGACCCCGAGGTACTTGAACTCCTTCACTTGGGGTAATGGCTCATTCCCTACCCGGAGTAGGCAATCCACCGGTTTCCTGCTGAGAGCCATGGCCTCAGATTTGGAGGTGCTGATCCTCATCCCAACCGCTTCACACTCGGCTGTGAACCGATCCAGTGACTGTTGAAGGTCACAGACCGATGATGCCATAAGGACCACATCATCTGCAAAGAGCAGCGATGAGATCCTCAGGTCACCGAACTGCAACCCCTCTCCTCCACGACTACGCCTCGATATCCTATCCATGAAAA